>NC_059208.1:66227719-66261728 GCF_020615455.1 Coregonus clupeaformis | reverse complement strand
AACCCCTATCTCTATCTCCTGTCCTAATCCCCTATCCTGTAACCCCTATCCTATCCCTATCTCTAACCACTATCCCCTATCCTCTATCCCTAACCCCTATCCTCTAACCCCTATCCTCTAACCCCTATCCTCTAACCCCCATCCCCTATCCCCTATCCTCTAACCCCTATCCTCTAACCCCCATCCCCTATCCCCTATCCTCTAACCCCCATCCCCTATCCCCCCTATCCTCTCAACTCCTATCCCCTATCCTCATCCCCTATCACTCTATCCCCTATCCTGTAACCCCTATCCCTATCCCCTATCTCTAACCACTATCTCATCTCCTATCCTCTAACCCCTATCCTCTAACCCCCATCCCCTATCCCCTATCCTCTAACCCCTATCCTCTAACCCCTATCCTCTAACCCCAATCCCCTATCCCCTATCCTCTAACCCCTATCCTCTATCCCCTATCCCCTATCCCCTATCCCCTATCCTCTAACCACTATCCCATATCCTCTAACCCCTATCCTCTATCCCCTATCCTCTATCCCCTATCCTCTAACCCCTATCCTCTATCCCCTATCCTCTTATCCCCTATCCTCTAACCCCTATCCTGTATCCCCTATCCTCTAACCCCTATCCCCTATCCCCTATCCTCTAACCCCTATCCTCTAACCCCTATCCCCTATCCCCTATCCTGTAACCCCTATCCCCTATCCCCTATCCTCTAACCACTATCCCCTATCCTCTAACCCCTATCCGCTATCCTCTTACCCCTATCATCTATCCCCTATCCCCCATCCCCATCCTCTATCCTCTAACCCCTATCCCCCATCCCCTATCCTCTATCCTCTATCCTCTAACCCCTATCCCCCATCCCCTATCCTCTAACCCCTATCCTCTATCCCCTATCCTCTAACCCCTATCCCCTATCCTCTAAGCCTTATCCTCTATCCCCTATCCCCCATCCCCTATCCTCTATCCTCTAACCCCTATCCCCCATCCCCTATCCTCTATCTCTATCTTCACCCTCCTATCTCTATCTCTATCTCTATCTCTATTCTCATTCTATAATTCCCTATCTCTATAAATTCCTTTATACTTCTGACCCCTTATCTCTAACTCTATTCTAACTCCTATCCTATAACCCCTATCCTATAACCCCTATCCTCTAACCCCTATCCTCTAACCCCTATCCTCTATCCTCTAACCCCTATCCCCTACCCTCAAACCCCTATCCTCTAACCCCTATCCCCTATCACCTATCCCCTAACCCCTATCCTCTATCCCCTATCCCCTATCCTCTAACCCCTATCCTCTATCCCCTATCCCCCATCCCCTATCCTCTATCCTCTATCCTCTAACCCCTATCCTCTAACCCCCATACTCTATCCCCTATCCCCTATCCTGTAACCCCTATCCCCTATCCCCTATCCTCTATCCCCTACCCCCTATCCCCTATCCTCTAACCCCTATCCTCTAACCCCTATCCCCTATCCCCTATCCCCTATCCTGTAACCCCTATCCCCTATCCCCTATCCTCTAACCACTATCCCCTATCCTCTAACCCCTATCCCCTATCCTCTATCCTCTAACCCCTATCCCCCATCCCCTATCCTCTATCCTCTATCCTCTATCCCCTATCTCCCATCCCCTATCCTCTATCCTCTATCCTCTAACCCCTATCCTCTAACCCCTATCCTCTATCCTCTAACCCCTATCCTCTAACCCCTATCCTCTATCCTCTAACCCCTATCCTCTAACCCCTATCCTCTATCCTCTAACCCCTATCCTCTAACCCCTATCCTCTATCCCCTATCCCCTATCCTCTAACCCCTATCCCCTATCCTCTAACCCCTATCCCCTATCCTCTATCCTATAACCCCTATCCTCTAACCCCTATCCCCTATCCTCTAACCCCTATCCCCTATCCTCTCTAACCGCTATCCCCTATCCTCTAACCCCCATCCCCTATCCCCTATCCTCTAACCCTTATCCTCTAACCCCTATCCCCCATCCTCTAACCCCTATCCTCTAACCCTATCCTCTGTCCCCATCCCCATCCTCTCTAACCCTATCCTCTAACCCCTATCCCCTAACCCCCATCCTATATCCCCTATCCCCTATCCCCTATCCTCTAACCCCTATCCTCTAACCCCTATCCTATATCCCCTATCCCCTATCCTCTAACCACTATCCCCTATCCTCTATCCTCTAACCCCTATCCTCTAACCCCTATCCTCTATCCCCTATCCCCTATCTCCTATCCTCTAACCCCTATCATCTAACCCCTATCCTCTAACCCCTATCCTATATCCCCTATCCCCTATCCCCTATCCTCTAACCACTATCATCTAACCCCTATCCTCTAACCCCTATCCTAACCCTATCCTCTATCCCCTATCCCCTATCCCCCATCCCCTATCCCCTATCCTATAACCCCTATCCTCTAACCCCTATCCTCTATCCCCTATCCTCTAACCCCTATCCTCTAACCCCTATCCTCTAACCCCTATCCCCTATCCCCTATCCTCTAACCCCTATCCTCTAACCCCTATCCTCTAACCCCTATCCTCTAACCCCTATCCTCTAACCCTATCCCCTATCCTCTAACCCTATCCTCTAACCCTATCCCTATCCTCTAACCCCTATCCTCTAACCCCATCCCCATCCCCATCCTCTAACCCCTATCCTCTAACCCCTATCCCCTATCCTCAACCCCTATCCTCTAACCCCTATCCTCTATCCCCTATCCCCTATCCTCTAACCCCTATCCTCTAACCCCTATCCTCTATCCCCATCCTGTAACCCTATCCCCTATCTCCTATCCTATCCCCCCAACCCCTATCCCCTATCTTCTAATCCCCATACTTCTATCCCCCTATCCTCTAACCCTATCCTCTAACCCCTATCCTCATCCCCTATCCTCTAACCACTATCCCCTATCCCCTATCCTCTAACCCCTATCCCCTATCCTCTAACCCTATCCCCTATCCTCTAACCCCCCATCTCAACCCCTATCCTCTAACCACTATCCCCTATCCCCTATCCCCTATCCTCTAACCCCTATCCCCTATCCTCTAACCCCTATCCCTTATCCTCTAACCCCTATCCCCATCCCCTATCCCCATCATCCTCCAACCCCATCCTCAACCCCTATCCCCATCCCCTATCCCCTATCCTCTAACCCCTATCCCCTATCCCCTATCCCCTATCCTCTAACCACTATCCCCTATCCTCTAACCCCTATTCCCTATCCTCTAACCCCTATCCTCTAACCCCTATCCCCTATCCTCTATCCTCTATCCCCTATCCTCTATCCTCTAACCCCTATCCTCTAACCCCTATCCTCTATCCCCTATCCCCTATCCCCTATCCTGTAACCCCTATCCCCTATCCCCTATCCTCTAACCCCTATCCTCTAACCCCTATCCTCTAACCCCTATCCCCTATCCCCTATCCCCTATCCCCTATCCCCTATCCTGTAACCCCTATCCCCTATCACCTATCCTCTAACCACTATCCCCTATCCTCTATCCCCTATCCCCTATCCTCTAACCCCTATCCTCTAACCCCTATCCTATATCCCCTATCCCCTATCCTCTAACCACTATCCCCTATCCTCTATCCTCTAACCCCTATCCTCTAACCCCTATCCTCTATCCCCTATCCCCTATCCTCTATCCTCTAACCCCTATCCTCTAACCCCTATCCTCTATCCCCTATCCCCCATCCCCTATCCTCTATCCTCTATCCTCTATCCTCTATCCTCTAACCCCTATCCTCTAACCCCTATCCTCTATCCTCTAACCCCTATCCTCTAACCCCTATCCTCTATCCCCTATCCCCTATCCCCTATCCTCTAACCTCTATCCCCTATCCTCTAACCCCTATCCCCTATCCTCTAACCCCTATCCTCTAACCCCTATCCTCTAACCCCCATCCCCTATCCCCTATCCTCTAACCCCTATCCTCTATCCCCTATCCCCTATCCCCTATCCTCTAACCACTATCCCATATCCTCTAACCCCTATCCTCTATCCCCTATCCCCTATCCCCTATCCTGTAACCCCTATCCCCATCCCCTATCCTCTAACCACTATCCCCTATCCTCTATCCTCTAACCCCTATCCTCTAACCCCTATCCTCTAACCCCTATCCTCTAACCCCCATCCCCTATCCCCTATCCTCTAACCCCTATCCTCTAACCCCCATCCCCTATCCCCTATCCTCTAACCCCCATCCCCTATCCCCGATCCTCTAACCCCTATCCTCTAACCCCTATCCTCTAACCCCTATCCTCTAACCCCCATCCCCTATCCCCTGTCCTCTAACCCCTATCCTCTATCCCCTATCCCCTATCCCCTATCCCCTATCCTCTAACCACTATCCCATATCCTCTAACCCCTATCCTCTATCCCCTATCCCCTATCCCCTATCCTGTAACCCCTATCCCCATCCCCATCCTCTAACCACTATCCCCTATCCCTCTATCCTCTAACCCCTATCCTCTAACCCCTATCCTCTAACCCCTATCCTCTAACCCCATCCCCTATCCCCTATCCTCTAACCCCTATCCTCTAACCCCCATCCCCTATCCCCTATCCTCTAACCCCCATCCCCTATCCCCTATCCTCTAACCCCTATCCTCTATCCCCTATCCCCTATCACCTATCCCCTATCCTGTAACCCCTATCCCCTATCCCCTATCCTCTAACCACTATCCCCTATCCTCTATCCTCTAACCCCTATCCTCTAACCCCCATCCCCTATCCCCTATCCTCTAACCCCTATCCTCTAACCCCTATCCTCTAACCCCAATCCCCTATCCCCTATCCTCTAACCCCTATCCTCTATCCCCTATCCCCTATCCCCTATCCCCTATCCTCTAACCACTATCCCATATCCTCTAACCCCATCCTATCCCCCTATCCCCATCCCCTATCCTGTAACCCCTATCCCCTATCCCCTATCCTCTAACCACTATCCCCTATCCTCTCTATCCTCTAACCCTATCCCTCTAACCCCCTATCCTCTTCTAACCCCATCCCCTATCCCCATCCTCTAACCCCTATCCTAACCCCCATCCTATTCCCCTATCTCTAACTCCTATCCCTATCCCTATCTCTAACCTCATTCCCTAAACTCCTTTGTCTCTAACCCTACTTAACTCTTCTATCCCCTTATCTCTAACTCCTATCCTCTAACCCCATCCCCTATCCCCTCATCTCAACCATCCCCTATCCTCTATCCCCTATCATGTAACCCCTATCCCCTATCCTCTAACCACTATCCCCTATCCTCTAACCCCTATCCCCTATCCCCTATCCTCTAACCCCTATCCTCTAACCCCTATCCCCTATCCTCTATCCTCTAACCCCTATCCTCTAACCCCATCCCCTATCCTCTAACCCCTATCCTCTAACCCCTATCCCCTATCCTCTAACCCCTATCCCCTATCCTCTATCCTCTAACCCCTATCCTCTAACCCTATCCCCATCTAACCCTATCCCCTATCTCTCTATCCTCATCCCCTATCCCCTATCCTCTAACCCCTATCCCCTATCCCCCCAACTCCCTATCCCCTATCCTCTAACCTCTATCTCGAACCCCTATCTTGGTCTCTATCTCTATCTCTATCTCTATCTCTAACCCCCTATTTCTTTGTCTCTATCTCCTTTAGTCTCTCTTTCTAACCTCCTATCTCTATCTCTAACTCCTATCTCTATCTCTAACCCTATCCTTATCTCTATTCCTAACTCCTTATCTCTATCTCTTCAACTCTTATCTCTATCTCTTCAACCCTATCCCTATCTCTACTCCCTATCTCTAACCCGTATCCCCTATCTCCCTATCTCTAACTCCTATCTCCTATCCCTAACCTCTATCCCTTATCTCTATCTCTATCCCTATCTCTTTTGTAATCCTCATCTCTATCTCTATCTCTAACCCTCATCCTCATCTCTAACTCCCTATCCCCTATCTCTATCTCTAACTCCCTATCTCTTCTAACCCCTATCCCCTATCTCTAACCCTATCCTATATCCCCCGATCCTCTATCCTCTATCCCCTATCCTCTAACCCCATCCTCTAACCCTATCCTCTAACCCTATCCCTAACCCCTATCCCCTATCCTCTATCCCCATCCTCTAACCCCCTATCCCTATCCTCTAACCCTATCCTCTAACCCTATCCTAACCCTATCCCTATCCTCTATCCCCTATCCCCTATCCTCTAACCCCTATCCTAACCCCTATTCCCATCTCCTTCAACCCCTATCCTCTAACCCCCTATCCTCTAACCCCTATCCCCTATCCTCTATCCCCTATCCCTAACTCCTATCCTAACCCCTATCTCTAACCCCTATCCTAACCCCTATCCATCCTCTAACCCCTATCTCTAACCCCTATCCCCTATCTCAACCCCTATCCTAACCCCTATCCTCTAACCCCTATCTCTAACTCCCCGGTCATCCCCTATCTCAACCCTATCCCTATCCTCTATCCCCTATTTCTATCCTCAACCCCTATCCTCTAACCCCTATCCTAACCCTATCCCCTATCCTCTATCCTCTATCCTCTATCCCCTATCCTCTAACCCCTATCCTCTAACCCCTATCCTCTAACCCCTATCCTCTAACCCCTATCCCCCTATCCTCTAACCCCTATCCTCTAACCCCTATCCTCTAACCCCTATCCTCAACCCTATCCCTATCCTAAACCCTATCCCCTATCCTATAACCCCTATCTCTGTAACCCCTATCCTCTAACCCCTATCTCTAACCTCTATCTCTATCTCTATCTCTATCTCTAATCCCCTATCTCTAACTCCTATCTCTAACCCCTATCCCTTATCCCTATCCCTAACCCCTATCTCTAAAATCCCCATTCCTAATCATCTTCTAACCTCTATCTCTAACCTCGTCCTATAACTCCCTATCCTCTAACCCTATCCCCTTCTAACCCCTATCTCTAACCCCTATCCCTAACCCCTATCCTATAACCTCATCTAAACCTCTATCTCTTCTAACCTCATCTTTGAATTTCTATCTCTAACCCCTCTAACCCTATCCTCTAACCCCTATCCTATAACCTCTATCCTAACCCCTATCCTCTAACCCCTATCCTATAACCCCTATCCTCTAACCCCTATCCTCTAACCCCTATCCTCTAACCCCTATCCTAACCCCTATCCCATAACCCTATCCTATAACCCCATCTCTATCCTATCCTCTAAACCCTATCTCTAACCCCTATCCTATAACCCCATCCCTATAACCCCTATTCTAACCCCTATCCCTAACCCCTATCTCTAACCCCTATCTCTAACCCCTATCCTAGGCAACCCTATCCTCTAACCCCCTATCCTCTATCCTATCCTCTAACCTCTATCCTCTAACCCCTATCCTCTAACCCCTATCCCCCCATCTTCTAACCCCTATCCTCTAACCCCTATCCTAAACCCTATCCTCTAACCCCCTATCCCTATCCTCTAACCCCTATCCCCTATCCTATAACCCTATCCCCTATCCTCTATCTCAACCCCTATCCTCTAACCCTCCCTATCCCTATCCTCTAACCCCTATCCTATCCCCTATCCTCTATCCTCTATCCTATCCTAACTCCCTATCCCCCATCCTCTAACCCCTATCCTCTAACCCCTATCCTATCCTCTAACCCCTATCCTATAACCCCTATCCTATAACCCCTATCCTTCAACTCATCCTCTAACCCTATCCTCTAACCCCTATCCTCTAACCCCTATCCTATCCCCATCCCCTATCCTCTAACCCCTATCCCCATCTCCTATCCTCTGTCCCCTATCCTCTAACCCCTCATCCTCTAACCCCTATCCCCTATCCCCATCTCTAACCCCTGTCCTCTAACCCCTATCCTAACCCCATCCTATAACGCCTATCCTAACTCCTCATCCCCTATCCTCTAACCCCTATCCTCTAACTCTATCCTCGGACCCCCTATCCTCTAACCCCTATCCTCTAACCCCTATCCTCTAACCCCTATCCTAACCCCCTATCCTCTAACCCCTATCCTCTAACCCCTATCCCCTATCCTCTAACCCCTATCCTCTAACCCCTATCCCCTATCCTCTATCCCCTATCCTCTAACCCCTATCCTCTAACCCCTATCCTCTAACCCCTATCTCAACTCCTATCCTCTAACCCCTATCCTATAACCCCTATCCTCTAACCCCTATCCTCTAACCCCTATCCCCTATCCCCTATCCCCTATCCCCTATCCTCTAACCCCTATCCCCTATCCCCTATCCTCTATCCTCTATCCCCTATCCTCTAACCCCTATCCTCTAACCCCTATCCCCTATCCTCTAACCCCTATCCTCTAACCCCTATCCTCTAACCCCTATCCTCTAACCCCTATCCTCTAACCCCTATCCTATAACCCCTATCCTATAACCCCTATCCTCTAACCCCTATCCTCTATCCTCTATCCTCTAACCCCTATCCCCTAACCCCTATCCTCTAACCCCTATCCTCTAAACCCTATCCTATAACCCCTATCCTATAACCCCTATCCTCTAACCCCTATCCTCTAACCCCTATCCCTATCCTCTAACCCCTATCCTAACCCCTATCCTCTAACCCCTATCCTCTAACCCCTATCCCCTATCTCTAACCCCTATCCTCATCCTCTAACCCCTATCATCCTCTAAACCCTATCTCTAACTCCCTATCCTCTAACCCCTATCCTCTAACCCCTATCCTATAACCCCTATCCTCTAACCCCTATCCTCTAACCCCTATCCCCTATCCTCTATCCCCTATCCTCTATCCCCTATCCTCTAACCCCTATCCTCTAACCCCTATCCTCTAACCCCTATCCTATAACCCCTATCCTATAACCCCTATCCTAACCCCCTATCCCCTATCCCCTATCCCCTATCCTCTAACCCCTATCCTCTAACCCCTATCCTCTAACCCCTATCCTCTAACCCCTATCCTCTATCCTCTATCCCCCTATCCTCTAACCCCTATCCCTATCCTCTAACCCCTATCCTCTAACCCCCCTATCCTCTAACCCTATCCTCATCCTCTAACTCCTATCCTCTAACCCCTATCCCCTATCCTCTAACCCCTATCCTAACCCCTATCCTCTCTAACCCCCATCCTCTATCCTCTAACCCCTATCCTCTAACCCCCTATCCTCTAACCCCTATCCTCTTCTAACCCCTATCCTCTAACCCCTATCCCCTATCCCCAACTCTATCCTCTAACCCCTATCCTCTAACTCCCTATCCTATAACCCCTATCCTAACTCCTATCCTCTAACCCCTATCCTCTAACCCCATCCTCTATCCCCTATCCTAACCCCAGTCCCCTAACCCCTATCCCCTAACCCCTATCCTTATCCCCTAACTCCCTATCTCTAACCCCTAACCCCTATCCTCATCTCCCTATCCCCTATCCTCTAACCCCTATCCTCTAACCCCTATCCTCTAACCCCTATCCCCTAACCCGTATAACCCTATCCTCTAACCCCTATCCCCTATCCTCTAACCCCTATCCTCTATCCCCTATCCTCTAACCCCTATCCTCTAACCCCTATCCCCTATCCTCTAACCCCTATCCCCTATCCTCTATCCCCTATCCTCTAACCCCATCCCCTATCCTCTAACCCCTATCCTCTAACCCCTATCCCCGCCCCTATCTCTAACCCCTATCCCCTATCCCCTATCCTCTATCCCCTATCCTCTAACCCTATCCTCAACCCCTATCCCCTATCCTCAACCCTATCTTATCCTATCCTTAACTTCATCCACCTCTCTAACCCCCTATCCTCTAACCTTCCTCTCATCTAACTTTATCCTCTAACTTCCTATCCTCCTAACCCTTATCCTCCCCTATCCTCTAACCCTATCTTCTCTAACTTCCCCAACCCTATCCTCTAACCCCTATCCGCTATCCCCCTTCTCAACCCCTATCCCCTCAACCCCCCCCCTATCCCTAACCTCTATCCCCTAACCCCCTAACCCCTAACCTCTATCCTCTAACCCTAATATCCCACCCCCCTATCCTCCAACATCCTCCCTATCCTCTACCCCCTATCCTCTAATCCTCTAACCCTTATCCTCTAACTATCCTCTAACCCTATCCCTATCCTCTAACCCCTATCCTCTAACCCCTATCCTCTGTCCACTCTAACCCCTATCCTCTAACCCCTATCCTCTAACCACCCCTATCCCAACTATAACCCCTCATCTCAACCCCTATCCTCCTAACCCCTATCTCTAACCCCCTATCCTCATCCCATATCCTCTAATCCCTAACCCCTATCCTCCTAACCCCCTATCCTATAACCCCTATCCTCCCTAACTTTATCACTCCTAACCCCTATCCTTAACCCCCTATCCTCTAACCCCCTATCTTCTAACTCCATCCTCTAACCCCAACCCTGTCCTCTAACTTCTCCCATAACCCCTTCATCCTATAACCCCTATCCTCTATCCCCTATCCTCTAACCCCTATCCTCTAACCCTATCCTATAACCCCTATCCTCCTAACCCCCTATCTTCCCAACCCTATCCTCCCACCTCTCACTCTAACCCCTATCCCTCTAACCCCTATCCTCTTCTTCTATCTGTACCCCTTCTATCCTCTATCCCCTATCACTCTAACCTCATCCTCTAACCCTATCCTCTACCCCTATCCCCTATCCTCTCTTACCCCTTCCTCTAACCCCTTTATCACTCTAAACCCTAATCCTCTAACCCCTATCCCCTATCCTAACCCTATCCCCTATCCTATAACCCCTATACCTATCCTCTATCCTCTAATCCCTATCCTCTAACCCCTATCCCCTATCCATCTAACCCCTATCCTCTATCCCCTATCCTCTATCCCCCTATCCTCTAACCCCCTATCCCTGCATCCTCTAACCCCTATCCTCTAACCCCTATCCCTATCCTCTAACCCCTATCCTCTAACCCCTATCCCCTATCCTCTAACCCTATCCTATAACTCCTATCCTATAACCCCTATCCCTCCTAACCCCTATCCTCTAACCCCTATCCTCTAACTTCCCTATCCTCCTTCCCCCATCCCTATCCCCTATCCCCTATCCTCTAACCCCTATCTTCTATCCTCCTATCCTCTATCCCCTATCACTCTAACCCCTATCCTCTAACCCCTATCCCCTATCCCCCACCTCTATATCGCCCTATCCTAACCCCTATCCTCCTAACCCCCTATCCTACAACCCCTATCCTGCCTATCCCCTATCCTCCCAACTATCCTCACAACCCCTATCCTCAACCCCCTATCCTCTAACCCTATCCTCAACCCTATCTATCCCTCCCAACCCTATCCTCTAACCCCTATCCTCCAACCCTATCCTCCAACCCCTTCCCTATCCTCCTAACCCTATCCTCAACTAACCCTATCTTCTCTACCCTTCCTCTAACCATCCTCTAACCCCTATCCTGTAAACCCCCCTATCCTCCTAACCCCTATCACCTAACCATCATTCTAACCCCCTATCCCCATAACCCCTATCCTCTAACCTATCCTCTGCTTATCCCTATCCCCTATCCTATCCCCTATCCTCTAACCCCTATCCCCTATCCCCTCTCCTCTATCCTCATCCCTATCCTCTAACCCCCTATCCTCTAACCCCTATCCCCTATCTAACCCTTTATCTCTAAACCCTATCCTCTAACTATCCTCTAACCCCCTATCCTCTAACCCCTATCCTATAACCCCTATCCTATAACCCTATCCTCAACCCTATCCCTCTATCCTCTATCCTCTAACCCCTATCCCCAACCCCTATTCTAACCCCCTATCCTCTAACCTCATCCTATCCCTTATCCTATAACCCCTATCTCTATCCCCTATCCTCTAACCCCTATCCTCTAACCCCTATCCCCTATCCTCTAACCTATCCTCTAACCCCTATCCTATACCCCTCTTTATCCTCTAACTCCTATCCCCTATCCTCTCAACCCCTATCCTCTAACCCCTATCCTCTACTCCTAACCCCTATCCTCTAACCCCTATCCTCCTAACCCCCATCCTCTAACCCCTATCCTCTAACCCCCTATCCTATAACCCTATCTCAACCCCCTATCCTCTAACCCCTATCCCTATCCTCTCCCCTATCCTCTATCCCCTATCCTCTAACCCCTATCCTCTAACCCCCTATCCTCTAACCTATCCTATAACCCCTATCCTATAAACCCCTATCCTCAATCCTATCCCCTATCCCCTATCCCCTATCCTCTAACTTCCCTATCCTCAACCAACCCCTATCCCTCTAACCCTATCCTCTAACCCCTATCCCCTATCCTCAACCCCTATCCCTAACACCCCTATCCCCATCCAACTCCCATCTGCACCCCCTATCCTCCCTCTTGTCTATCCCCATCCCCAACCCCTATCCTCTAACCCCCTATCCCCTATCCTCTAACCCTATCCATCTAACCCCTTATCCTCCCTAACCCCTATGCTCTATCCTCCTAACCACTATCCTCTAACCCCTATCCTCTAGCACCCCATGTCTAACCCCTATCCTCTAACCCCTATCCCCTATCCTCTAACCCCTATCCTCCTAACCCCCATCTCTAACCCTATCCACCTGCCTATCCTCTAACCTGTCCTATCGCCCTACCTCTACCTGCTATCCTGTCATCCCTATCCCCTATCCTCTATCCCTCATCTAGCCTATCCTAACCGTCCTATCCCTCTAATACTCTTTGTCATCCCCATGTAACCCAACTATCCTCTAACCTCATCCCACTATCCTCCTAACTTCCTGCCTATCCTCAAACCCTATCCCAACCCCCTATCCCCTATCCTATCCTCTCTAACCCCCTATCTCTCAACCTCTATCCTCTAACCCCTATCTCTAATCCCTATCCCCTAACCCGTATAACCCCTACTCTCTAACCCTATCCTATCCTCTAACCCCTATCCTCTAACCCCTATCCTCTATCCCCATCCTCCCCCCTAACCCCGATCCTCTATCCTCTAACCCCATCCCCTATCTCTATCTCCTTTGCATCCTTTATCCCCTATCCTCTAACCCCCTATCCTCTAACCCCATCCCCTATCCCCCTATCCTCTAACCCCTATCCCTATCCCTATCCTCTATCGCCTCTATAACTCCATCCTCATCCATCTAACCCCCTATCCCCTATCCTCTAACCCCTATCCTCTATCCCCTATCCTCTAACCCCTATCCCCTATCCTCTAACCCCTATCCTCTAACCCCTATCCTCTATCCTCTAACCCCTATCCTCTAACCCCTATCCCCTATCCTCTAACCCTTATCCTCTAACCCCTATCCTCTAACCCCTATCCGCTATCCTCTAACCCTATCCCCCTAACCCCTATCCTCCCCCTATCCCCCTAACCCCTATCCTCTAACCCCTATCCTCTAACCCCTAACCCCTATCCCCTATCCTCTAACCCCTATCCTCTAACCCCTATCCTCTATCCTCTAACCCCTATCCTCTAACCCCTATCCTCTAACCCTTATCCCCTATCCTCTAACCCCTATCCTCTATCCTCTAACCCCTATCCTCTAACCCCTATCCTCTAACCCCTATCCCCTATCCTCTAACCCCTATCCTCTAACCCCTATCCTCTATCCTCTAACCCCTATCCTCTAACCCCTCCCATCCTCTAACCGTCCTCTGCCCCTATCCTCCTAACCCCTATCCTCCAACCTGCCTATCCTCTACCCCTATCTTCCCCTATCCCCCTATCCTCTAACCCCCTATCCTAACCCCATATCCTCTAACCCCCTATCCTCTAAACCCTATCCTCTAACCCCTATCCCCTATCCTAACCTAGCCTATCCTCTAACCCCCCTATCCTCTATCCCCATATCCTCTAACCCCTATCCTCTAACCCCTATCCTCTAACCCCTATCCCCTATCCTCGAATCCATCCCTAACCCCTATCCTCTAACCCCTATCCCCTAACCCCTATCCTCTAACCCCTATAACCCCTATCCCCTAACCCCTATCCTCTAACCCCTATCCCCTATCCACTATAACCCCTATCCCCTATCCTTCCATTACTTTCCATTTCACAGTTGAGTGGGCTAAGAACTTAGTGTTCACAATGTGGCAGCAGGTGTGTCGTATGTAAGGGATAATCACTGCTTCAAACACCTGTCTGTCCCTCCCCTCAAAACACCTGTCTGTCCCTCCCCTCAAAACACCTGTCTGTCCCTCCCCTCAAAACACCTGTCTGTCCCTCCCCTCAAAACACCTGTCTGTCCCTCCCCTCAAAACACCTGCCTGTCCCTCCCCTCAAAACACCTGTCTGTCCCTCCCCTCAAAACACCTGTCTGTCCCTCCCCTCAAAACACCTGTCTGTCCCCCCCCTCAAAACACCTGTCTGTCCCTCCCCTCAAAACACCTGTTGCTCCTGTCTCCCTCCCTCAAAACACCTGTCTGTCCCTCCCCTCAAAACACCTGTCTGTCCCTCCCCTCAAATACCCTCCCCTAAGACCTGTCTGTCCCTCCCCCTCAAAACACCTGTCTGTCCTTCATCCTCAAAACACCTGTCTGTCCCTCCTCAAACACCTGTCCGTTCTGTCTGTCCTCCTCAATCACACCTGTCTGTCCCTACCCTCAATACACCTGTCTGTCCCTCCCCTCAAAACACCTGTCTGTCCCTCCCCTCAAAACACCTGTCTGTCCCTCCCCTCAAAACACCTGTCTGTCCCTCCCCTCAAAACACCTGTCTGTCCCTCCCCTCAATACACCTGTCTGTCCCTCCCCTCAAAACACCTGTCTGTCCCTACCCTCAAAACACCTGTCTACCCCTCCCCTAAATACACCTGTGTGTCCCTCTGTCTGTTCATCTGTCCTTTCTGGAGGCGGTAATTAAATATGTTGTTATTGGACAAACCAGGCTTTCTGAGGCGGTAATTTGATATGATGTTATTGGACAAACCAGGCTTTCTGAGGCGGTAATTTGATATGATGTTATTGGACAAACCCAGTCTTTCTGGAGGCAGTAATTCGATATGTTGTTATTGGACAAACCAGGCTTTCTGAGGCGGTAATTCGATATGTTATTGCTATCATCTGTATCCAACACTGTCTGCTTCTGATTGTCCTGTTAGTGAATGTCCTCGTTATTAGGTTTAATTTAGCTGCTACTGAGTGTCTAAATCTCCATGCTGTGTAGTGTTATCCCTCAGATCACTGCTGTGTTGATGTAGTCGAGGGCACGCCACAGTGCATAGTAAACAGTGTTTGGTTTGATTGAATACATTTGTCAGATTGACTGAGTTGGCCTTTAGAACACCATAATGTTATGTTGTCTTGGAGTCAGAACACCATAACGTTCTGTTGTCTTGGAGTTAGAACACCATAACGTTCTGTTGTCTTGGAGTTAGAACACCATAATGTTCTGTTGTCTTGGAGTTAGAACACCATAATGTTCAGTTGTCTTGGAGTTAGAACACCATAATGTTATGTTGTCTTGGAGTTAGAACACCATAATGTTCTGTTGTCTTGGAGTTACAACACCATAATGTTCTGTTGTCTTGGAGTTAGAACACCATAATGTTCTGTTGTCTTGGAGTTAGTACACCATAATGTTCTGTTGTCTTGGAGTTAGAACACCATAATGTTCTGTTGTCTTGGAGTTACAACACCATAATGTTCTGTTGTCTTGGAGTTAGAACACCATAATGTTCAGTTGTCTTGGAGTTACAACACCATAATGTTCTGTTGTCTTGGAGTTAGAACACCACAATGTTCTGTTATCTTGGAGTTAGAACACCATAATGTTCTGTTGTCTTGGAGTTAGAACACCATAATGTTCTGTTGTCTTGGAGTTAGAACACCATAATGTTCAGTTGTCTTGGAGTTAGAACACCATAATGTTCAGTTGTCTTGGAGTTAGAACACCATAATGTTCTGTTGTCTTGGAGTTACAACACCATAATGTTCTGTTGTCTTGGAGTTAGAACACCATAATGTTCTGTTGTCTTGGAGTTAGAACACCATAATGTTCTGTTGTCTTGGAGTTACAACACCATAATGTTCTGTTGTCTTGGAGTTAGAACACCATAATGTTCTGTTGTCTTGGAGTTAGAACACCATAATGTTCTGTTGTCTTGGAGTTAGAACACCATAATGTTCTGTTGTCTTGGAGTTAGAACACCATAATGTTCTGTTGCCTTGGAGTTAGAACACCATAATGTTCTGTTGTCTTGGAGTTAACGTAGGGCTTTATAGTGCATGGAAGGACATATATATTTTATTTTAACAAAATAGTTTCATGATAGAGCCCTTCATAACTACTCCTCCAGATGAATATTATTAAGTGTCCAGTAGAGTCCTAGAGTTGACATACCTTCTTAGTCTTGTCCATAGCCTTCAGTATCGTCCTGTTGAGGTCCTCCAGGGCTGCCAGGACCTTCTCATATTCACCAAGGTGCTGGGAGAAGTAGTCTTTAAACACACACACAGGGAGGGAAGATACTCCATGTATTTTTAATATAATAAAATACACCATTTAGCAGACACTTTTGTCCAAAGCAACATACAGTAGTGTATGTGTGTACCCAGCGGGAATCAAACCCACAATCCTGACATTTGAAGCGCCATGGTCAGAGCCACACAGGACTATTTATTTGTATGAATGAAAGAGTTTGACAAGGACCTGAGGTGTTTAGTGTCCTTATGGGGGTCTAAATGTAGGACACCCAGACACAACACAGCTGCCAGAACCTGAGCTCACCTGCTGCCAGACCCTGAGTTCACCAGCTGCCAGACCCTGAGCTCACCTGCTGCCAGACCCTGAGCTCACCTGCTGCCAGACCCTGAGTTCACCTGCTGCCAGACCCTGAGTTCACCTGCTGCCAGACCCTGAGTTCACCAGCTGCCAGACCCTGAGTTCACCTGCTGCCAGACCCTGAGCTCACCTGCTGCCAGACCCTGAGTTCACCTGCTGCCAGACCCTGAGTTCACCAGCTGCCAGACCCTGAGTTCACCAGCTGCCAGACCCTGAGTTCACCTGCTGCCAGACCCTGAGTTCACCTGCTGCCAGACCCTGAGTTCACCTGCTGCCAGACCCTGAGTTCACCTGCTGCCAGACCCTGAGTTCACCTGCTGCCAGACCTTGAGTTCACCTGCTGCCAGACCCTGAGTTCACCTGCTGCCAGACCCTGAGTTCACCTGCTGCCAGACCTTGAGTTCACCTGCTGCCAGACCCTGAGTTCACCTGCTGCCAGACCCTGAGTTCACCAGCTGCCAGACCCTGAGTTCACCTGCTGCCAGACACTGAGTTCACCTGCTGCCAGACCCTGAGTTCACCAGCTGCCAGACCCTGAGTTCACCTGCTGCCAGACCCTGAGTTCACCTGCTGCCAGACCCTGAGTTCACCTGCTGCCAGACCCTGAGTTCACCAGCTGCCAGACCCTGAGTTCACCTGCTGCCAGACCCTGAGTTCACCTGCTGCCAGACCCTGAGCTCACCTGCTGCCAGACCCTGAGTTCACCTGCTGCCAGACCCTGAGTTCACCTGCTGCCAGACCATGAGTTCACCTGCTGCCAGACCCTGAGCTCACCTGCTGCCAGACCCTGAGCTCACCTGCTGCCAGACCCCAGAGCTCATCTGCTAACAGACCCTGAGTTCACCTGCTGCCAGACCCTGAGTTCACCAGCTGCCAGGACCCTGAGTTCACCAGCTGCCAGACCCTGAGTTCACCTGCTGCCAGACCCTGAGTTCACCTGCTTCCAGACCCTGAGTTCACCTGCTGCCAGACCCTGAGTTCACCTGCTGCCAGACCCTGAGTTCACCAGCTGCCAGACCCTGAGTTCACCAGCTGCCAGACCCTGAGTTCACCTGCTGCCAGACGCTGAGTTCACCTGCTGCCAGACCCTGAGTTCACCTGCTGCCAGACCCTGAGTTCACCAGCTGCCAGACCCTGAGTTCACCTGCTGCCAGACCCTGAGTTCACCTGCTGCCAGACCCTGAGCTCACCTGCTGCCAGACCCTGAGTTCACTCTGCTGCCAGACCCTGAGTTCACCTGCTGCCAGACCATGAGTTCACCTGCTGCCAGACCCTGAGCTCACCTGCTGCCAGACCCTGAGCTCACCTGCTGCCAGACCCTGAGCTCATCTGCTAACAGACCCTGAGTTCACCTGCTGCCAGACCCTGAGTTCACCAGCTGCCAGACCCTGAGTTCACCAGCTGCCAGACCCTGAGTTCACCTGCTGCCAGACCCTGAGTTCACCTGCTTCCAGACCCTGAGTTAACCTGCTGCCAGACCCTGGGTTCACCTGCTGCCAGACCCTGAGTTCACCTGCTGCCAGACCCTGAGTTCACCTGCTGCCAGACCCCTGGAGTTCACCTGCTGCCAGACCCTGAGTTCACCTGCTGCCAGACCCTGAGCTCACCAGCTGCCAGACCCTGAGTTCACCTGCTGCCAGACCCTGAGTTCACCAGCTGCCAGACCCTGAGTTCACCTGCTGCCAGACCCTGAGTTCACCTGCTGCCAGACCCTGAGCTCTACCTGCTGCCAGACCCTGAGTTCACCTGCTGCCAGACCCTGGAGTTCACCTGCTGCCAGACCCTGAGTTCACCAGCTGCCAGGACCCTGAGTTCACCAGCTGCCAGACCCTGAGTTCACCTGCTGCCAGACCCTGAGTTCACCTGCTGCCAGACCCTGAGTTCACCTGCTGCCAGACCCTGAGTTCACCAGCTGCCAGACCCTGAGTTCACCTGCTGCCAGCCCCTGAGTTCACCTGCTGCCAGACCCTGAGCTCACCTGCTGCCAGACCCTGAGTTCACCTGCTGCCAGACCCTGACTTCACCTGCTGCCAGACCATGAGTTCACCTGCTGCCAGACCCTGAGCTCACCTGCTGCCAGACCCTGAGCTCACCTGCTGCCAGACCCTGAGCTCATCTGCTAACAGACCCTGAGTTCACCTGCTGCCAGACCCTGAGTTCACCAGCTGCCAGACCCTGAGTTCACCAGCTGCCAGACCCTGAGTTCACCTGCTGCCAGACCCTGAGTTCACCTGCTTCCAGACCCTGAGTTCACCTGCTGCCAGACCCTGAGTTCACCTGCTGCCAGACCCTGAGTTCACCTGCTGCCAGACCCTGAGTTCACCTGCTGCCAGACCCTGAGTTCACCTGCTGCCAGACCCTGAGCTCACCAGCTGCCAGACCCTGAGTTCACCTGCTGCCAGACCCTGAGTTCACCTGCTGCCAGACCCTGAGCTCACCTGCTGCCAGACCCTGAGCTCACCTGCTGCCAGACCCTGAATTCACCAGCTGCCAGACCCTGAGCTCACCTGCTGCCAGACCCTGAGCTCACCTGCTGCCAGACCCTGAGTTCACCTGCTGCCAGACCCTGAGTTCACCTGCTGCCAGACCCTGAGTTCACCTGCTGCCAGACCCCGGGTTCACCTGCCCAGACCCTGAGTTCACCTGCTGCCAGACCCTGAGTTCACCTGCTGCCAGACCCTGAGCTCACCTGCTGCCAGACCCTGAGTTCACCTGCTGCCAGACCCTGAGCTCACCTGCTGCCAGACCCTGAGTTCACCTGCTGCCAGACCCTGAGCTCACCAGCTGCCAGACCCTGAGCTCACCTGCTGCCAGACCCTGAGTTCACCTGCTGCCAGACCCTGAGCTCACCTGCTGCCAGACCCTGAGTTCACCTGCTGCCAGACCCTGAGCTCACCTGCTGCCAGACCCTGAGTTCACCTGCTGCCAGACCCTGAGCTCACCAGCTGCCAGACCCTGAGCTCACCTGCTGCCAGACCCTGAGTTCACCTGCTGCCAGACCCTGAGCTCACCAGCTGCCAGACCCTGAGATCACCAGCTGCCAGACCCTAGAGTTCACCTGCTGCCAGACCCCCTGAGTTCACCAGCTGCCAGACCCTGAGTTCACCTGCTGCCAGACCCTGAGTTCACCAGCTGCCAGACCCTGAGTTCACCAGCTGCCAGACCCTGAGTTCACCTGCTGCCAGACCCTGAGTTCACCTGCTGCCAGACCCTGAGTTCACCTGCTGCCAGACCCTGAGTTCACCAGCTGCCAGACCCTGGAGTTCACCCTGCTGCCAGACCCTGAGTTCACCTGCTGCCAGACCCTGAGCTCACCTGCTGCCAGACCCTGAGTTCACCTGCTGCCAGACCCTGAGTTCACCTGCTGCCAGACCCTGAGTTCACCTGCTGCCAGACACTGAGCTCACCTGCTGCCAGACCCTGAGCTCACCTGCTGCCAGACCCTGAGCTCATCTGCTGCCAGACCCTGAGTTCACCTGCTGCCAGACCCTGAGTTCACCAGCTGCCAGACCCTGAGTTCACCAGCTGCCAGACCCTGAGTTCACCTGCTGCCAGACCCTGAGTTCACCTGCTTCCCAGACCCTGAGTTCACCTGCTGCCAGACCCTGAGTTCACCTGCTGCCAGACCCTGAGTTCACCTGCTGCCAGACCCTGAGTTCACCTGCTGCCAGACCCTGAGTTCACCTGCTGCCAGACCCTGAGCTCACCAGCTGCCAGACCCTGAGTTCACCTGCTGCCAGACCCTGAGCTCACCTGCTGCCAAACCCCTGAGCTCACCTGCTGCCAGACCCTGAGTTCACCTGCTGCCAGACCCTGAGTTCACCGGCTGCCAGACCCTGAGTTCACCTGCTGCCAGACCCTGAGCTCACCTGCTGCCAGACCCTGAGCTCACCTGCTGCCAGACCCTGAATTCACCAGCTGCCAGACCCTGAGCTCACCAGCTGCCAGACCCTGAGTTCACCAGCTGCCAGACCCTGAGTTTCACCAGCTGCCAGACCCTGAGTTCACCTGCTGCCAGACCCTGAGTTAACCTGCTGCCAGACCCTGAGTTCACCTGCTGCCAGACCCTGAGTTCACCTGCTGCCAGACCCTGAGTTCACCTGCTGCCAGACCCTGAGCTCACCTGCTGCCAGACCCTGAGTTCACCTGCTGCCAGACCCTGAGCTCACCTGCTGCCAGACCCTGAGTTCACCTGCTGCCAGACCCTGAGCTCACCAGCTGCCAGACCCTGAGCTCACCTGCTGCCAGACCCTGAGTTCACCTGCTGCCAGACCCTGAGCTCACCAGCTGCCAGACCCTGAGATCACCAGCTGCCAGACCCTGAGTTCACCTGCTGCCAGACCCTGAGTTCACCAGCTGCCAGACCCTGAGTTCACCTGCTGCCAGACCCTGAGTTCACCAGCTGCCAGACCCTGAGTTCACCAGCTGCCAGACCCTGAGTTCACCTGCTGCCAGACCCTGAGTTCACCTGCTGCCAGACCCTGAGTTCACCTGCTGCCAGACCCTGAGTTCACCAGCTGCCAGACCCTGAGTTCACCTGCTGCCAGACCCTGAGTTCACCTGCTGCCAGACCCTGAGCTCACCTGCTGCCAGACCCTGAGTTCACCTGCTGCCAGACCCTGAGTTCACCTGCTGCCAGACCCTGAGTTCACCTGCTGCCAGACCCTGAGCTCACCTGCTGCCAGACCCTGAGCTCACCTGCTGCCAGACCCTGAGCTCATCTGCTGCCAGACCCTGAGTTCACCTGCTGCCAGACCCTGAGTTCACCAGCTGCCAGACCCTGAGTTCACCTGCTGCCAGCCCCTGAGTTCACCTGCTGCCAGACCCTGAGCTCACCTGCTGCCAGACCCTGAGTTCACCTGCTGCCAGACCCTGACTTCACCTGCTGCCAGACCATGAGTTCACCTGCTGCCAGACCCTGAGCTCACCTGCTGCCAGACCCTGAGCTCACCTGCTGCCAGACCCTGAGCTCATCTGCTAACAGACCCTGAGTTCACCTGCTGCCAGACCCTGAGTTCACCAGCTGCCAGACCCTGAGTTCACCAGCTGCCAGACCCTGAGTTCACCTGCTGCCAGACCCTGAGTTCACCTGCTTCCAGACCCTGAGTTCACCTGCTGCCAGACCCTGAGTTCACCTGCTGCCAGACCCTGAGTTCACCTGCTGCCAGACCCTGAGTTCACCTGCTGCCAGACCCTGAGTTCACCTGCTGCCAGACCCTGAGCTCACCAGCTGCCAGACCCTGAGTTCACCTGCTGCCAGACCCTGAGTTCACCTGCTGCCAGACCCTGAGCTCACCTGCTGCCAGACCCTGAGCTCACCTGCTGCCAGACCCTGAATTCACCAGCTGCCAGACCCTGAGCTCACCTGCTGCCAGACCCTGAGCTCACCTGCTGCCAGACCCTGAGTTCACCTGCTGCCAGACCCTGAGTTCACCTGCTGCCAGACCCTGAGTTCACCTGCTGCCAGACCCTGAGTTCACCTGCTGCCAGACCCTGAGTTCACCTGCTGCCAGACCCTGAGTTCACCTGCTGCCAGACCCTGAGCTCACCTGCTGCCGACCCTGAGTTCACCTGCTGCCAGACCCTGAGCTCACCTGCTGCCAGACCCTGAGTTCACCTGCTGCCAGACCCTGAGCTCACCAGCTGCCAGACCCTGAGCTCACCTGCTGCCAGACCCCCTGAGTTCACCTGCTGCCAGACCCTGAGCTCACCTGCTGCCAGACCCTGAGTTCACCTGCTGCCAGACCCTGAGCTCACCTGCTGCCAGACCCTGAGTTCACCTGCTGCCAGACCCTGAGCTCACCAGCTGCCAGACCCTGAGCTCACCTGCTGCCAGACCCTGAGTTCACCTGCTGCCAGACCCTGAGCTCACCAGCTGCCAGACCCTGAGATCACCAGCTGCCAGACCCTGAGTTCACCTGCTGCCAGACCCTGAGTTCACCAGCTGCCAGACCCTGAGTTCACCTGCTGCCAGACCCTGAGTTCACCAGCTGCCAGACCCTGAGTTCACCAGCTGCCAGACCCTGAGTTCACCTGCTGCCAGACCCTGAGTTCACCTGCTGCCAGACCCTGAGTTCACCTGCTGCCAGACCCTGAGTTCACCAGCTGCCAGACCCTGAGTTCACCTGCTGCCAGACCCCCGAGTTCACCTGCTGCCAGACCCTGAGCTCACCTGCTGCCAGACCCTGAGTTCACCTGCTGCCAGACCCTGAGTTCACCTGCTGCCAGACCCTGAGTTCACCTGCTGCCAGACCCTGAGCTCACCTGCTGCCAGACCCTGAGCTCACCTGCTGCCAGACCCTGAGCTCATCTGCTGCCAGACCCTGAGTTCACCTGCTGCCAGACCCTGAGTTCACCAGCTGCCAGACCCTGAGTTCACCAGCTGCCAGACCCTGAGTTCACCTGCTGCCAGACCCTGAGTTCACCTGCTTCCAGACCCTGAGTTCACCTGCTGCCAGACCCTGAGTTCACCTGCTGCCAGACCCTGAGTTCACCTGCTGCCAGACCCTGAGTTCACCTGCTGCCAGACCCTGAGTTCACCTGCTGCCAGACCCTGAGCTCACCAGCTGCCAGACCCTGAGTTCACCTGCTGCCAGACCCTGAGCTCACCTGCTGCCAAACCCTGAGCTCACCTGCTGCCAGACCCTGAGTTCACCTGCTGCCAGACCCTGAGTTCACCGGCTGCCAGACCCTGAGTTCACCTGCTGCCAGACCCTGAGCTCACCTGCTGCCAGACCCTGAGCTCACCTGCTGCCAGACCCTGAATTCACCAGCTGCCAGACCCTGAGCTCACCAGCTGCCAGACCCTGAGTTCACCAGCTGCCAGACCCTGAGTTCACCAGCTGCCAGACCCTGAGTTCACCTGCTGCCAGACCCTGAGTTCACCTGCTGCCAGACCCTGAGTTCACCTGCTGCCAGACCCTGAGTTCACCTGCTGCCAGACCCTGAGTTCACCTGCTGCCAGACCCTGAGCTCACCTGCTGCCAGACCCTGAGTTCACCTGCTGCCAGACCCTGAGCTCACCTGCTGCCAGACCCTGAGTTCACCTGCTGCCAGACCCTGAGCTCACCAGCTGCCAGACCCTGAGCTCACCTGCTGCCAGACCCTGAGTTCACCTGCTGCCAGACCCTGAGCTCACCAGCTGCCAGACCCTGAGATCACCAGCTGCCAGACCCTGGAGTTCACCTTCTGCCAGACCCTGAGTTCACCAGCTGCCAGACCCTGAGTTCACCTGCTGCCAGACCCTGAGTTCACCAGCTGCCAGACCCTGAGTTCACCAGCTGCCAGACCCTGAGTTCACCTGCTGCCAGACCCTGAGTTCACCTGCTGCCAGACCCTGAGTTCACCTGCTGCCAGACCCTGAGTTCACCTGCTGCCAGACCCTGAGTTCACCAGCTGCCAGACCCTGAGTTCACCTGCTGCCAGACCCTGAGTTCACCTGCTGCCAGACCCTGAGCTCACCTGCTGCCAGACCCTGAGTTCACCTGCTGCCAGACCCTGAGTTCACCTGCTGCCAGACCCTGAGTTCACCTGCTGCCAGACCCTGAGCTCACCTGCTGCCAGACCCTGAGCTCACCTGCTGCCAGACCCTGAGCTCATCTGCTGCCAGACCCTGAGTTCACCTGCTGCCAGACCCTGAGTTCACCAGCTGCCAGACCCCTTAGTTCACCAGCTGCCAGACCCTGAGTTCACCTGCTGCCAGACCCTGAGTTCACCTGCTTCCAGACCCTGAGTTCACCTGCTGCCAGACCCTGAGTTCACCTGCTGCCAGACCCTGAGTTCACCTGCTGCCAGACCCTGAGTTCACCTGCTGCCAGACCCTGAGTTCACCTGCTGCCAGACCCTGAGCTCACCAGCTGCCAGACCCTGAGTTCACCTGCTGCCAGACCCTGAGCTCACCTGCTGCCAGACCCTGAGCTCACCTGCTGCCAGACCCTGAGTTCACCTGCTGCCAGACCCTGAGTTCACCGGCTGCCAGACCCTGAGCTCACCTGCTGCCAGACCCTGAGCTCACCTGCTGCCAGACCCTGAGTTCACCTGCTGCCAGACCCTGAGTTCACCAGCTGCCAGACCCTGAGCTCACCTGCTGCCAGACCCTGAGCTCACCTGCTGCCAGACCCTGAGCACACCTGCTGCCAGACCCTGAGCTCACCTGCTGCCAGACCCTGAGTTCACCTGCTCTCAGACCCTGAGTTCACCTGCTGCCAGACCCTGAGCTCACCTGCTGCCAGACCCTGAGCTCACCTGCTGCCAGACCCTGAGCTCACCTGCTGCCAGACCCTGAGCTCACCTGCTGCCAGACCCTGAGTTCACCTGCTGCCAGACCCTGAGTTCACCTGCTGCCAGACCCTGAGTTCACCAGCTGCCAGACCCGGAGTTCACCTGCTGCCAGACCCTGAGCTCACCTGCTCTCAGACCCTGAGTTCACCTGCTGCCAGACCCTGAGCTCACCAGCTGCCAGACCCTGAGTTCACCTGCTGCCAGACCCTGAGTTCACCAGCTGCCAGACCCTGAGCTCACCAGCTGCCAATAGTCTGTTTGTTTGTAGTTATATCGCTCAATTTTGTTTCGTTTTGTCTAAATCCAAGTGCGTCGCAAGTTTGACAGTGGATTGTACGTGGCATGTGTGACAACCTTAATCCTAATTGCTGTATTAGGCGGGAAAACTTCACAATCACTACCGGAGGTTATACTGATTCAGTTAGCAAATCAACCACCATCACCTTCTCTCGTGAGTTTCTGCTCTCTTTCCGAGATAAAGCTCACACTCTCCAAAACAGCGTTGCCTTGCCTGATGGATGTTCTACCAAGTCAACAAGGGAAACTAAGAAGAAGCGAGGCTCAAGAGGTGATGTCAGGAACAGACTGCGGTGGCGGGGATGCCGTCACCCGCCCCCCGGTGATCACCCTGTCAAATGTGCGGTCGCTAAAATAATAAGCGGCTAAATTTGAAGAGGACTTTAGGAGAAGTAATTTAATCTGCTTTACAGAAACGTGGCTCAAGCAGGACAATACTGATGGATACATTGTTATTAGAGCAGGTTGAGACAAAAGAACGTCACATAAATCAATAATAATATGCCATTTACCAGACGCTTTTATCCAAACTGACTTACAGTCATGGGTGCATAAATTTTTTGTGTATGGGTGGTCCCGGGGATCGAACCCACTACCCTGGCGTTACAAGCGCCGTGCTCTACCAGCTGAGCTACTGAGGACCAATAGGGAGGGCTGTGTATCTTTGTAGATAATACTTGGACCACGGCAGTGTAATGTGATTGAACAAGGATGCACCAGAGACTATGAGACTCTCGTTGTATCATTCAGGCCATTCTATCTACCGCGCGAGTTTGGACAGATTACCATTATTCTGGTCTATGTGCCTGGACCTGACAATAAGGGAGCTGCTGACAGGATTCAATGCTGAGCTTTCACGGCCAGCTGGCAGTGCTTGGGGATTTTAATACGCTCCCCGTCTCCGTGCATCTCCCCACTCTGCAACAGTATGTCACCTGTCCAACTCACGTCCTGGACCAGTGTTATGGCAACGTAGAGGACGCATACCAAGCAGACCAATACGTTATCCATCTCTCCTACTGAGATACAGGCAACAGGTGGTCCTCTGTAGAGGACACATACCAAGCAGACCAATACGTTATCCATCTCTCCTACTGAGATACAGGCAACAGGTGGTCCTCTGTAGAGGACACATACCAAGCAGACCAATACGTTATCCATCTCTCCTACTGAGATACAGGCAGCAGGTGGTCCTCTGTAGAGGACTCATACCAAGCAGATCAATACGTTATCCATCTCCTACTGAGATACAGGCAACAGGTGGTCCTCTGTAGAGGACTCATACCAAGCAGACCAATACGTTATCCATCTCCTACTGAGATACAGGCAACAGGTGGTCCTCTGTAGAGGACTCATACCAAGCAGACCAATACGTTATCCATCTCCTACTGAGATACAGGCAACAGGTGGTCCTCTGTAGAGGACTCATACCAAGCAGACCAATACGTTATCCATCTCTCCTACTGAGATACAGGCAACAGGTGGTCCTCTGTAGAGGACTCATACCAAGCAGACCAATACGTTATCCATCTCCTACTGAGATACAGGCAACAGGTGGTCCTCTGTAGAGGACGCATACCAAGCAGACCAATACGTTATCCATCTCTCCTACTGAGATACAGGCAACAGGTGGTCCTCTGTAGAGGACTCATACCAAGCAGACCAATACGTTATCCATCTCTCCTACTGAGATACAGGCAACAGGTGGTCCTCTGTAGAGGACTCATACCAAGCAGACCAATACGTTATCCATCTCCTACTGAGATACAGGCAGCAGGTGGTCCTCTGTAGAGGACACATACCAAGCAGACCAATACGTTATCCATCTCTCCTACTGAGATACAGGCAACAGGTGGTCCTCTGTAGAGGACTCATACCAAGCAGACCAATACGTTATCCATCTCCTACTGAGATACAGGCAGCAGGTGGTCCTCTGTAGAGGACTCATACCAAGCAGATCAATACGTTATCCATCTCCTACTGAGATACAGGCAACAGGTGGTCCTCTGTAGAGGACACATACCAAGCAGACCAATACGTTATCCATCTCTCCTACTGAGATACAGGCAGCAGGTGGTCCTCTGTAGAGGACTCATACCAAGCAGATCAATACGTTATCCATCTCTCCTACTGAGATACAGGCAACAGGTGGTCCTCTGTAGAGGACGCATACCAAGCAGACCAATACGTTATCCATCTCTCCTACTGAGATACAGGCAGCAGGTGGTCCTCTGTAGAGGACTCATACCAAGCAGATCAATACGTTATCCATCTCCTACTGAGATACAGGCAACAGGTGGTCCTCTGTAGAGGACACATACCAAGCAGACCAATACGTTATCCATCTCCTACTGAGATACAGGCAGCAGGTGGTCCTCTGTAGAGGACACATACCAAGCAGACCAATACGTTATCCATCTCTCCTACTGAGATACAGGCAGCAGGTGGTCCTCTGCAGCTCAATTGGTAGAGCCTGGCGCTTGTAACGCCAGGGTAGTGGGTTTGATCCCCGGGACCACCCATACGTAAAAATGTATGCGCACATGACTGTAAGTCGCTTTGGATAAAAGCGTCTGCTAAATGGCATATTATTATTAGTATTAGGTGAAACGCGAAAAACCTGTAGAGAAATCCATTCAGGTATGGACAGAGGTTCTTTGACTCGTGCAGGGATCCCCAAGAGTTGACAGACAGCATCACATCATACATCCCAGTTCTGTGAGGATACTGCCATTAACACAAAAAAACGGTGTATTTCCCAACAACAAGTCTAAGGACTTGAAAATGTGCCTCAGTGAAAGGAAGTTTGCGTTCCTGAAAGGAGATACTGATGCTGTGAAGGAGAAAGTAAATAAATTCAGGTCTAAAATGTGGAAAGCTAAAAAGGACTTCAAGGACAAAGTGGAGCAGAGGTTCTGTCCAGCCAATCCAAGACAAGCATGGGAGGGGCTTAAGGCAGTGATGGAAGAGAAAGGAACAGAGAGAACAACAACATGGCCGACCGTTCCCCTGGAAACCACCTCAACTGGTTTATGGAAGATTTGACACCGTTGATTTTAAAGACGAATGTAAACAAATATGTGAGAGCATCCCCAAATTCTCTCCTGTCCAGATAACAGAGAACCAGGTGGCCTCATGCTTTTCAAATATTAAGCCACACAAAGCACCGGGCCCAGAAGGACTACGGGGAAAAGTACTGAAGGTCTGCGCCGACCAGCTCAAGGGAGTCTTCACACGACTGTTTCAACTCCTGCTGGCACCTGTACAGCGCCAAACTCCTGGAAGGTGTCGACCATCGTACAAGTGCCTAAGAAGTCAGGGGCCAAATCACCAAATGACTTTCGACCTGTGGCCCTCACGCCCCTTTTGGCCAAATGCATGGAAAGGTTTGTTATTAAGCATCTTACCGTGTCCGTAGCAGATCAACTGGACCCGTTACAGTTTGCCTATAAGGCACAGAGGAGGACTGAGGATGCTATGCTGACCTTGGTGAACATGCTGGCTAGTCACCTTCAAAATGCTAAATCATACGCACACATTGTATTATTGATTTTACTTCAGCTTTCAATACGATGCAAATCCACACACTGCTGAAACGACTACTGGACCTGAATGTCAACGGAGGACTCGCAGTTTGGATCAAGGACTTTTTAACTGACCGCCCACAGAGGGTCCTCATGAATGGGGCCCTCTCTGATGAATTGACCCTGAACACAGGGGCGCCACAGAGGTGTGTCCTGTTCTCTATCTACACTAATCAGATGAAGATCCAAGGAAACAACGTGAGCCTTTTCAACTACGGTAGGACTCTTTTTTAAAGATGCTATGTCAGATGGGGACAGCTATTTTAAACAGACGAGTGTTCAGTTAAAGAGCAGATCTAGAGACAACTCTGTCATGCTCCTAGTGTTCAGATTGAGCAGATCTAGAGGCAACTCTGTCATGCTCCTAGTGTTCAGATTGAGCAGATCTAGAGACAACTCTGTCATGCTCCTAGTGTTCAGATTGAGCAGGTCTAGAGACAACTCTGTCATGCTCCTAGTGTTCAGATTGAGCAGGTCTAGAGGCAACTCTGTCATGCTCCTAGTGTTCAGATTGAGCAGGTCTAGAGACAACTCTGTCATGCTCCTAGTGTTCAGATTGAGCAGGTCTAGAGACAACTCTGTCATGCTCCTAGTGTTCAGATTGAGCAGGTCTAGAGACAACTCTGTCATGCTCCTAGTGTTCAGATTGAGCAGATCTAGAGACAACTCTGTCATGCTCCTAGTGTTCAGATTGAGCAGGTCTAGAGACAACTCTGTCATGCTCCTAGTGTTCAGATTGAGCAGGTCTAGAGACAACTCTGTCATGCTCCTAGTGTTCAGATTGAGCAGGTCTAGAGACAACTCTGTCATGCTCCTAGTGTTCAGTTAAAGAGCAGGTTTAGAAGGTTTCCTCCCCTACTGTGGGAGACTGGCACAGTTTGTTCTGATCTGGTGCACTCCTATCAAAGCAGTGCAGCACTTTTGACGATAGATTGTGCTTTATTCACTAAGTTGTAGTTGTTGTCATGATAAAATGAATCAAAGTCCATTTTGCTATATCAAATACGAGTCTAACTTACCACACAGCTCGTCAGTGTCCACATTGCTGAAAGACAAAATAACGGAAGAGGTGATTAGTTGAATAGCACAATTAAAAACATCTTGAGAGCTTGGAATGACAATGTTCTATCTGCATTTTTATCAAAACTGAGTTATTGACATAGCCTTGTTCTGTACAGACAGAACCTTGAAATTCCACGGTCAGGATTTCATAACATTGAGAACCTGTATAGTCTCGACTACTACATCCCTGTAGGTCTCTTCTTTAAGACAGATCACAAGGTGACATCAAATCCCTGGGTCTGCTTAGGGAGCTGCTGCTATGGAAACCAGGATGACTTGAGTGACTTGGAAACATACAGCTGGGAGGATGGAGGGAGTCAGAGAGATGGAAACACAGCTGGGAGGATGGAGGGAGTCAGAGAGATGGAAACACAGCTGGGAGGATGGAGGGAGTCAGAGAGATGGAAACACAGCTGGGAGGATGGAGGAGTCAGAGAGATGGAAACACAGCTGGGAGGATGGAGGGAGTCAGAGAGATGGAAACACAGCTGGGAGGATGGAGGGAGTCAGAGAGATGGAAACACAGCTGGGAGGATGGAGGGAGTCAGAGAGATGGAAACACAGCTGGGAGGATGGAGGGAGTCAGAGAGATGGAAACACAGCTGGGAGGATGGAGGGAGTCAGAGAGATGGAAACACAGCTGGGAGGATGGAGGGAGTCAGAGAGATGGAAACACAGCTGGGAGGATGGAGGGAGTCAGAGAGATGGAAACACAGCTGGGAGGATGGAGGGAGTCAGAGAGATGGAAACACAGCTGGGAGGATGGAGGGAGTCAGAGAGATGGAAACACAGCTGGGAGGATGGAGGGAGTCAGAGAGATGGAAACACAGCTGGGAGGATGGAGGGAGTCAGAGAGATGGAAACACAGCTGGGAGGATGGAGGGAGTCAGAGAGATGGAAACACAGCTGGGAGGATGGAGGGAGTCAGAGAGATGGAAACACAGCTGGGAGGATGGAGGGAGTCAGAGAGATGGAAACACAGCTGGGAGGATGGAGGGAGTCAGAGAGATGGAAACACAGCTGGGAGGATGGAGGGAGTCAGAGAGATGGAAACACAGCTGGGAGGATGGAGGGAGTCAGAGAGATGGAAACACAGCTGGGAGGATGGAGGGAGTCAGAGAGATGGAAACACAGCTGGGAGGATGGAGGAGTCAGAGAGATGGAAACACAGCTGGGAGGATGGAGGGAGTCAGAGAGATGGAAACACAGCTGGGAGGATGGAGGGAGTCAGAGAGATGGAAACACAGCTGGGAGGATGGAGGGAGTCAGAGAGATGGAAACACAGCTGGGAGGATGGAGGGAGTCAGAGAGATGGAAACACAGCTGGGAGGATGGAGGGAGTCAGAGAGATGGAAACACAGCTGGGAGGATGGAGGGAGTCTGAGAGAGATGGAATCACAGCTGGGAGGATGGAGGGAGTCAGAGAGATGGAAACACAGCTGGGAGGATGGAGGGGAGTCAGAGAGATGGAAACACAGCTGGGAGGATGGAGGGAGTCAGAGAGATGGAAACACAGCTGGGAGGATGGAGGGAGTCAGAGATATGGAAACACAGCTGGGAGGATGGAGGGAGTCAGAGAGATGGAAACACAGCTGGGAGGATGGAGGGAGTCAGAGATATGGAAACACAGCTGGGAGGATGGAGGGAGTCAGAGAGATGGAAACACAGCTGGGAGGATGGAGGGAGTCAGAGAGATGGAAACACACAGCTGGGAGGATGGAGGGAGTCAGAGAGATGGAAACACAGCTGTGAGGATGGAGGGAGTCAGAGAGATGGAAACACAGCTGGGAGGATGGATGAAGTCAGAGAGATGGAAACACACAGCTGGGAGGATGGAGGGAGTCAGAGAGATGGAAACACACAGCTGGGAGGATGGAGGGAGTCAGAGAGATGGAAACACAGCTGTGAGGATGGAGGGAGTCAGAGAGATGGAAACACAGCTGGGAGGATGGAGGGAGTCAGAGAGATGGAAACACACAGCTGGGAGGATGGAGGGAGTCAGAGAGATGGAAACACACAGCTGGGAGGATGGAGGGAGTCAGAGAGATGGAAACACAGCTGTGAGGATGGAGGGAGTCAGAGAGATGGAAACACACAGCTGGGAGGATGGAGGGAGTCAGAGAGAAGGAAACAGCTGTGAGGATGGAGGGAGTCAGAGAGATGGAAACACAGTTGGGTGGATGGAGGGAGTCAGAGAGATGGAAACACAGCTTGGAGGATGGAGGGAGTCAGAGAGATGGAAACACAGCTGGGAGGATGGAGGGAGTCAGAGAGATGGAAACACAGCTGGGAGGATGGAGGGAGTCAGAGAGATGGAAACACAGCTGGGAGGATGGAGGGAGTCAGAGAGATGGAAACACACAGCTGGGAGGATGGAGGGAGTCAGAGAGATGGAAACACACAGCTGGGAGGATGGAGGGAGTCAGAGAGATGGAAACACAGCTGTGAGGATGGAGGGAGTCAGAGAGATGGAAACACACAGCTGGGAGGATGGAGGGAGTCAGAGAGATGGAAACACAGCTGTGAGGATGGAGGGAGTCAGAGAGATGGAAACACAGTTGGGAGGATGGAGGGAGTCAGAGAGATGGAAACACAGTTGGGAGGATGGAGGGAATCAGAGAGATGGAAACACAGCTGGGAGGATGGAGTCAGAGAGATGGAAACACAGCTGGGAGGATGGAGGGAGTCAGAGATATGGAAACACAGCTGGGAGGATGGAGGGAGTCAGAGAGATGGAAACACAGTTGGGAGGATGGAGGGAGTCAGAGAGATGGAAACACAGCTGGGAGGATGGATGAAGTCAGAGAGATGGAAACACAGCTGGGAGGATGGAGGGAGTCAGAGAGATGGAAACACAGCTGGGAGGATGGAGGGAGTCAGAGAGATGGAAACACAGCTGGGAGGATGGAGGGAGTCAGAGAGATGGAAACACAGCTGGGAGGATGGAGGGAGTCAGAGAGATGGAAACACAGCTGGGAGGATGGAGGGAGTCAGAGAGATGGAAACACACAGCTGGGAGGATGGAGGGAGTCAGAGAGATGGAAACACAGCTGGGAGGATGGAGGGAGTCAGAGAGATGGAAACACACAGCTGGGAGGATGGAGGGAGTCAGAGAGATGGAAACACACAGCTGGGAGGATGGAGGGAGTCAGAGAGATGGAAACACAGCTGGGAGGATGGAGGGAGTCAGAGATATGGAAACACAGCTGGGAGGATGGAGGGAGTCAGAGAGATGGAAACATAGCTGGGAGGATGGAGGGAGTCAGAGAGATGGAAACACAGCTGGGAGGATGGAGGGAGTCAGAGAGATGGAAACACAGCTGGGAGGATGGAGGGAGTCAGAGAGATGGAAACACAGCTGGGAGGATGGAGGGAGTCAGAGAGATGGAAACACAGCTGGGAGGATGGAGGGAGTCAGAGAGATGGAAACACAGCTGGGAGGATGGAGGGAGTCAGAGAGATGGAAACACAGCTGGGAGGATGGATGAAGTCAGAGAGATGGAAACACAGCTGGGAGGATGGAGGGAGTCAGAGAGATGGAAACACAGCTGGGAGGATGGAGGGAGTCAGAGAGATGGAAACACAGCTGGGAGGATGGAGGGAGTCAGAGAGATGGAAACACAGCTGGGAGGATGGAGGGAGTCAGAGAGATGGAAACACAGCTGGGAGGATGGAGGGAGTCAGAGAGATGGAAACACAGCTGGGAGGATGGAGGGAGTCAGAGAGATGGAAACACAGCTGGGAGGATGGAGGGAGTCAGAGAGATGGAAACACACAGCTGGGAGGATGGAGGGAGTCAGAGAGATGGAAACACAGCTGGGAGGATGGAGGGAGTCAGAGAGATGGAAACACAGCTGGGAGGATGGAGGGAGTCAGAGATATGGAAACACAGCTGGGAGGATGGAGGGAGTCAGAGAGATGGAAACACAGCTGGGAGGATGGAGGGAGTCAGAGAGATGGAAACACAGCTGGGAGGATGGAGGGTGTCAGAGAGATGGAAACACAG